>NW_022990927.1:0-2500 GCF_902827175.1 Gymnodraco acuticeps
CCCCTTTTTTGTGCCAAATCTGGGTCTCACATGATTTGTGGAGCTCCCTCTGGTGTTATGATCATGGTATTCCTTGACCTTTGGGAAGAATTTTGACATGTACATGGGTACCATAGAGGTGTAGTGGATCTTGTAGACCAGGCCCATTGCAAGTAGCTGTACTCTGTCGTCTACTCTAAGCCATCCTAGGTTGTCAAAGTGGGCAGAGGTGAGGTGGGTTCTAGATGAAAGGTCAAGCAGTAGTCTGACCAGTTTATTTTTGCGATGTTTGAAGTTTTATTTTTAGCGCCTTGGAGGTGCTATGGTACCATGACGTGCAAGCATAGTCATAGTACCCTTGAATGAGTGCTCCTGCCAGAGTCTTCAGGGTGTTTTTGTTTACCAGAGAGGAGATCCGGTATAGGAATCTAGTTCTTTGATTGACTTTTTTTATTACATTGGATGCCATTTTGTCACAGGAGAGGTTTGCCTCAAGAATAGATCCTAGGTATGTAATTTCCTTCTTACTTGTGACAATAATGTCGCCCACTGCAACTGAGAAGTCGTCGGATTTGCTGAGATTATGTTTCGAACCGAAGAGAATGGACTCTGTTTTACCCAGGTGTAATGATCATTTATTATCGGCGAGCCAGGTGCAGATTCTGCCGAGCTCGGAGCTGAGGGTTTTTTTCAACCTGCAATCCTGCTCCTGTCAGAGACCAGCAGGGCTGAGTCGTCCGCGAACAGGAACAAGTTGCAGTCACATGCTGATGACATGTCATTTACATAAATTAGGAACAGTAACGGACCTAATATGCTTCCTTGTGGAACACCACAGCTCACTGGGAGGGGGGGGGATAGAGTACCGTTGACCTCCACCATCTGTTCTCTCCCCTCCAGGTAGGATTGCATGCAGCTCACCGATAGTTTATCAAAACCAATTGCTTTTAGCTTGTCAATCAGAATGGGGTGATTGACAGTGTCGAAAGCCTTTTGTAGGTCCAGCATCACCATGCCGCAGTACTTGCCCTCGTCCACCTCTTGTTTGATGTGGTCGCTCAAATAAAGAAGGCATGTGTCAGTGGAGTGGGATGTTCTAAAGCCAGATTGAAATTCATAGATTAGTTTCTTTTCCGCGAGGTACTTTTCGACCTGTTCATATACTATTTTTTCCATGACTTTCGAGATGGAGGTAAGTATAGAAACAGGGCGGTAGTTGCCTGGGTCCAATTTGCTGCCCTTTTTGTGCAGGGGGGTTACTCTTGCAATTTTGAAGTCTTTGGGTACTTTCCCCTGTTTTATGGAGAGGTTAATTATGTGAGCTATGACTGGTGAGATGGCGGTTGCTGTGTCTCTGAGGAATTTGGAGGGGATATTGTCGTGGCCAGTGGCCTTGTTAGGTTGGAGGGCGCTCAGTTTAATGAGTACCTCTGCTGTTGTTACCCTTGCTAGACTGAAATCATCTTTGCGTACCCCTAGGTTTTGTAGTAGGTCATGATGTGATCTACTCCAAAAAGCCCTGAGTGGGAGGGTAATTTATTTACAAGAGTTGTGGCTATGTTTGTGAAAAAAATGTTCAAGTACTTGGCCACATCCAGTTTGTCTGTGATGAGCCTGTTATCTGTCTTTATATTTAAGTTAGAAAATCTCGTTTTGAGTTTTTTACTGCAGCCAAGCTGGTTATTGAGTAATTTCCAAAGTTCACGCTTACATCATTTCTTAGTCTGTTTCTTTGCAGTTTGAGTTCAGTCACGTGGGCCTGGAGTTCACTGCTCGTGCTTTTGGAAAGCATTGACTGACTTTTATGAAACTCAGAGCATTTTTTGTCTCTGGTTTTCATGGCGGTCAGTATGCCGGAGTGCATCCACGGCTCAGCGCGATTTTTTACCCTGATTGTTCTTAGGGGGGCCAAATCATTGAGTATTGCAGAGAATTTGTTTTTGAAACCAAGCCATGTTTCTTCAACTTGTGTACCACTGAGCTCATCCGACCAGTCCAGGCTCTCCAGTTCTAGGTTAAAGGCCTCGCTAGAGTAGTTTTTGAGGTCTCTAGATATGACTGTTTTGTGACAGCCGGCCCTTTGTTTTAGCTTTTTGCGGGTACAGAATATCATATAATGATCAGGATGAACATGAATGAGTCCACTCAGGGTTAAAAGCTCTGTTCTCTCTGTCCACTTTCCTCTTCTTGGAGAGCGCCATGTGTAATTATGTGTCTCTCCCTGTCTGCCGCTAACACGCCTGTTCACTCTCCTCTCCACTTCTCTCCCTGTATCGCTAATTATTCTCTTCACTCACTTTCCTCTCCGCTTCTCTCTGCCGTGCTCTCGTCTATTCTTCTGTGTTTCTCTCCTTGTATCACTCACTCGTCTCTTTCGCCCCCTGTTGGCGGCGGTTAAAATAGAATCGCCTCGTCAAGATTGAAATCCCATATTAATGTATTGATTATAGGCCTAGGTCCGGGTCCATATAGGTCGGCGTCTGGGTCCGGATCCGGACCGCGGTCCGCCTGTTTCCGTCCC
>NW_022990927.1:7500-15000 GCF_902827175.1 Gymnodraco acuticeps
GGCCCAGGGCGCAAGAGCCAAGACCCAAAATCTAGCCTCAAAAAGTCCTCAAGCTCTCAAAAGCCCCCGTTTCTCTTTACACATCATCTTTTATAGTCTCTTGCCTCCTCCCTCTCTGCATCAGGTGCTTTCCCCTTGTCTATCTTTGAGGGAGAAGGAGGTCACATATGTTCAACTTTTACTTAATGAACAATTAAAAATGTAAAGCTCAAATTAAAACAAATATAGACTTATAGTAATAATATGCAATTTTAACAAGAGGGGATATGAACATTTTTCATGAAAGCAAACACATTGTTAATGTCATGTTTAAAATCAAGTGTTTTCTTTAAAGGGGACCTGTCATGCAAAATGCACTTTTGTACGTCTTTTATACATGAATATGTGTCCCCCAAGTGTCAGAAAACACAACCCTCTCTCTTTTCCTCCATACCCAAATCTCTAAAAACGGGGCTGCAACGGAGCTGATACAAACTGATACAGATTTGAATTGTTCTGACGTCAGAAAAGGGGTGCTCCGCCTATATGGCCAACTCTCCACCTATCAGGGGAATGAGAGACCGCTCGAAAGCGCTGGAGACGCTGTAGTACATATGCCAGGCCTGTAAGTGGCGCTGTACCCCTGCCACAAAAGCAGCGAAGAAGACTTCCTGCGCATGGTTTCCATGGTTGCCCTTCTGTTTATTCTCCGCTGTGGACGCTCTGGCTCTTTTTCTCCCTCCCCGAGGCAAGCGTTTGCTCCTGCTGTAATTCTCTCCGGTAGTCCACCAGCAGATGACAAACACCCACCTCTCCGTCTCTTCCAAAGGGACGAGGGGACCGTGCGGCAGAGTTTCAGTTAGATTTTTTTTTCGCCGGTCAACATGTCCGTTAAAGTTTAAATCTTCCAGACAAAATTAGAAAAGTGCTGGTCAAAGGTCTTCTTTGTTATTTATTGAGCTTTAAAACAAATGAATAACGACTCTATATAATCATATAATAATAAAACACGGAGGACGGAGATCTCTTTTCCTCCCCCTCTTCTGAGAGCCCAGCAGCTGATCTCCCTCTCCTGCAGGGGGGCGTGGTCAGCTGCAGCTCATTTGCATTAAAGCTACGTCACAGAATCAGCCCCTGCAAAAACAGGGCTGGAAAAGAGCAAATAGAGCGAAACGAGGCATGGTCTGTTTGGTATTTTGAAAACAAAACTTCACAGACATGTTTTATATAGGTATGGCCCTACAATATATTTGTCAAATATAGCATGATAGGTCCACTTTAAACATTTAATTTAAAATATGCAAACGTTATACTTTAATTTATTTACAGAGATTTTATTTATTAACAGAGACAATAAGGACAGCTTGTCTCTAAGATTCGCTGGCCCAGGAAGTTGGTTCAAATCTTTGCGTAGTCCGCCTGCATCCTGACTCATTGTTGTCCTCAACCGTAACCGTTGTCAAGGTGTCAAAAACGCCTTCTTAGAATTGTGGTTGGAACTTTTACGCTTTTATTGCCCTATCTAGAATGCATAGTGTGCATGGGTCAAGAGTGCAGGATGTTCTATCTAGTTTCACACGTCTGAAAAGACATGATGGAAACATACATCCTTTCCATTAACAGCCAATTTAGCATTTTTGATCAATGGTAAGCTTAATAGAGGTAGGTGAGGTAAAGGTCAGGTCTGTCACGGCCACTTACACAGCAGAACTGTCAACACTTTTTTTGAAGGGTATTATAGACATTTGAAAATATAGAAGACACTTATAAAGCTCGAGCTTATACTTGTGTTATTTTAACCATTGCCATGTCATTGCCAAATGAACAGAGGTACATCGAATCCCAGCACAGAAACTGGTAGCTTGCAGTGTAAGTAGAAACATATTCCTTCCAGCATCCTATGTTACCTTCCTCTCCAGGGAGAAAATCATGTTGCTTTTTTTTAATGAGCTTTACACTTCTTTCACAATCTTCAATCATCTAGAACCTCACCACAAGCTGGATGAACAGCGCCCTCTCTACACTGCTACAAGCCAAACCTAACATGGAGTGTGTGTGTGTGTGTGTGTGTGTGTGTGTGTGTGTGTGTGTGTGTGTGTGTGTGTGTGTGTGTGTGTGTGTGTGTGTGTGTGTGTGTGTGTGTGTGTGTGTGTGTGTGTGTGCTTTCCCCGATTGAGGAACTCCTCCGTATAGAAAAGAAGGCAAAGCTGCAAATATCATTACCAGCTGGATTCAATCATGCTCTCTCTCTCCCTCGCTCTCACTCACACACACACACACACACACACACACACACACACACACACACACACACACACACACACACAGCTCCAGGAGTATAAGGTCTCTAATGAAACCTTGTATTTGTGTGTGCTGACACAGAGCACACACCCTGCAGCTCCTGGTACAGTGTGACAGGCTGTGTCTGAGTGTGTGTGTGTGTGTTTTTATTCTTATGCATTTCCAGTGTTTTTTTTAAATAAGCTATAATAGTTTCAGTCTGTTCCTCACATCATATGATCACTTTACAGTTCAGTTCTGATCAAAAGGAGTGTAATAGTCCAACCTCCAGTACATATGAAGGGTTTATTCTGACCAGCCTGAGATAAAGAAGAAATGTGTCATAAGAGTTCAAGTTCTAAACCTCGCATATGGACCTGAGACAACCAAAAGTAGCTACATGATTCCATATCTTGAAAAGTAATCAGTAACTGTTTTGTTTTTGTTTTTCAACATAACACTTTTTTCTATTATTGGTTGCTTATGTTGCGTAATTGTTCCAGTGCAGATTTATCAAAGTCTCTCAGCTGCACAGACATGTTGTAAACACTTCCCCCTGCCTGAGGAATGTCACCTGCAGGACGTTCGCATGTCTGTGAGATAGGACCATTCCAATAATATATGCTTCGAAAGTTTCATCTCGGAGTGGAACAGGTTTACATCTTTGTATATTTGGCTTCCTGTTTACTTCCCACACACACACACACACACACACACACACACACACACACACACACACACACACACACACACACACACACACACACACACACACACATACACACACACACCTCACATCACCATCAGTGTGCCTATCCATTGTTTCTTCTCCCCACATACACACCTCTCTCTACAATATGAAGGTTGTCTTCCATAACATTTGTATTTGTATCTTCCCCCAGGATATGACCAGTGATCCAGCACTAATAAGCTGTGTGTGTGTGTGTGTGTGTGTGTGTGTGTGTGTGTGTGTGTGTGTGTGTGTGTGTGTGTGTGTGTGTGCATGTGTGCGTGTGTGTGTGTGTGTGCAAGTTATTGCACCTTATGCTTAAACCACAGGTGGGTAAAACAGCAGGTAGCCATCATTTATCCTGAATGCTTCAGTCCACCCCCACATGATCTTAGTCATCACTGTTATTTAGAATATGCTGTGCAGAGGTTGACGGGGTAATGTGCGCGCACACACACGCACACACTCGTAGGCTGCTCTCTCTTGCCCACACACACAGCTGCATGGTGCACTGGTCAAGATGATTACTGTTATTTTGTAGTCTGGCCAGGAGGCTGAAATCCCCAAATTCATAGTGGCTCACACACACACACACGCACACACACACACACACACACACACACACACACACACACACACACACAAGCAGCAGTGAAAGGGAGTTACGCTACGTTATCTCACCATCGACTCAAATCCTCTCATACTGAATGGAGGATTAAGAAAAGGAGAAAGCTCTCTTTACTCTTCCTCTCCCTCCCTTCCCTTCTGCTGCTTTAGCGTTCTCGCCTCATTGCTTTTTCCTCCTCTTTAATTCACCAGTTGGTTTGTTTAAGCCACTTTCTCCGTTTCTCTCCTCTCTCCCCCATTTCCCCCTCACTCTTCTCTTTCATTTCCACCTCTCTCTTGCCTTCTCGCTCTCTGAGGTTGTGAACTTGCACAGTAGGGGTCCCACACAATGAAATGAAAGAGCTTAGGGCCCCGTATCACACACACATTGAAATGGCGGGAACAGCTGAACTTGCACTGAAACATACACACACACACACCTCCCCCTCTCTCTATCGATCACACACACACAGGCTTATAGAGTCTATATTGTGGGTATCAGTGGGGGGCACCAGCAAATTCACTGGTGTTAGAAAAGCCTCTATGCAGGACGGATGGAGACGGAGCAAAAGGAAATGAAAGTGTCCAGTGAGCGGGCCGTCTCCAGCGCTCCTTCTACAGGGTATTGGGATATAAAATAGGTCAATGGAAAACCATGATTTTCTCACGGAGGTTTGTATTCAATGTGGGAAAACATTCATAAATGTACAAGGTTCAAATGTCATCCCTTTTCCTTGAGAAGTCTTTCTTTTTAAGACAGTGAAAATCAAGGACACTATGGTACATGCAATCTGTAATACCTGACAGGGAGAAAAGAGACTTGTAAAGTAGGTAATTGCACGATATTACAAAATACAAAGAGAACTGAGCAGATGGATGTGACTATACATTATTTTAATTCCAGTTTATCTGCATGAGCACTAGACTTACTTTCAGTGGTGGAATGTTACAAAGTACATGTACTCAAGTTGCACATTTTACTGCATTACATATCCTTTATAGATTGAGTCACTTACTACTTTGAGGATTTCAATTATGAATACAAAATATAAATCAACTAGTACATTATGATATTTGATTATAGGTTGAGAGTAGTACAAAAAGTCATCCAAATAATCCCCACATGTACCAAGTGAACATTAAAGTGATGAACACGCATCGATAACTATATAACAATTGTTAAAAATATGTGGTGCTTAAATTGCCCATTGTGCAAAATTAGTACTTTTGGTATATTTGGATGCCTCGCTTTGTACTTTTACTTAAGTACAATTTTCGATGCAAGACTTAAGTTAATAATCTAGGTACTTCTTCCACCTCTTCTTACTATACTAATGTGAGCGGTAAATGAGAATCAGCTTTCCTAAATCAGCTGTAAAGTGAGCAAAACACAGACTCACATTCTGAGTATTCAGGCTCCGTGTGATGTTGGGTGCCTGGCAGTGTGAGTAATGAGTGCTTTAGGATCTATACTGGATCAGTCACAACTACAACGCACTTCATCAGAAGCTGGAAAAGAAAAGTGTGAATTTACTATTTGACGCATAACGTGAAAACGTTTCATAATCCGTGGAAAGCATTGTGAACCCAATTGAAAGTTTACATTCAGACATGTGGTGTAAAAAGTCAACTTCTTATCTGATGTGTTCATATATAGTATATATATTATTCAACAGTGTTGTTATAGTCGGTGTTGCTGGTCTACCAGGGCCGTGCTGGTTGAACAGGTTGTTGTTTTAGGGTTGTGCAATAGTCAATTCTGCTTTTACTAAGGAATCTCTATCTGTTTTCTGACCTGTGTTTGGTAACCTTTATCTACCACTGCAAAATAGAACAGGCCCAAGTGTGAAATAAGATACGTTTGAACCACACGTTGTACGGCTGTCTGAAAGCTCAAGTGTTTATAGCTGTTCTGAAAGAGAGTGAGTGAAAAGCTGTGAGGACACGTGAGAGCGTAGATGAGGGGAACAGCTCCACATTGACCTGGTCTGCTGTTCCCGCTGTAAACACCTTTAGAGACAGTAGTTCAGTGAATAATAAAAAAAAAAGGTTATGTAACACCTCTGCACATCTGCTCAGTAATGGACGTCCATGTTGCGATAATAGAAGTACATATTTGAAGTAAGTATAATAGGCTCATATTTCTGTAGTATTTGACTAACAGGAGAATGGGTGGGGGTCTGTTACTGTGAAAGGTCTCCACGCGCTCTCTGTGGCGGTCTTTGTTCACTTTGCTGAGGATTCTCCAGTAATTGCAGATGACAACCTGGAGGTTTGGGTTTCCACTGTGAAGAAAAGGATGGATATCTGTGAAACGGAAACCTTCCTGTGTAACTAATGAGTACTTAGGATCCTACTCTTTTAAAGTCAGTGTTGCCTCGCGTGTTGAATCAATAGAGAGCAAATCACACTACCATCCAAGAGGGGGTTGGCAATTGGCCTTTAAGACAGTTAGTTTTCATTGTATTATTACTAGGGCTGTCAGTCGATTAAAATAGTTAATCGCGATTAATCGCAAATTAATTGCACATTTTTTATCTGTTCTAAATGTTCCTTAGAGGAATGTTTTTCAAGTTTTTAATACTCTTATCAACATATGAGTGGACAAATATGCTTTATGCTAATGTTTATTATCATTTGAACAATGACAAATATTCTCATGAATATTAAACACAACAACCTGTGTGTGTGTGTGTGTGTGTGTGTGTGTGTGTGTGTGTGTGTGTGTGTGTGTGTGTGTGTGTGTGTGTGTGTGTGTGTGTGTGTGTGTGTGTGTGTGTGTGTGTGTGTGTGTGTGTGTGTGATCGTTGGAGCTATGTGCAACTCAAGGCATATGCTCGAAAGGGAGCTGCCTGGACGGTGCAATCATGTTGCGCACTATCCGTGCTGAGTGTGCTGACTTCTCGTACAATGTCCCACTGTCTGGCTTCCTGCATAAAGTCAAGTGCTCGGCGCAGTTGTGGCGAAATGTCGCTCCTCTGTTTTCATTTAAACAGCTGCTTATATCCGTTAGCGCAGCTAGCTAGCACCAGATGCTAACAACAACAATGCACGTGCGGTCTCTCTCTCTCTCGCTCGCTCGGGCCACACATACACACACCCTCCCGGTCCTCCCAAGCAGCCAGTCGGTGCCTGCCGGTGAGCGTGGAAGTGTGGTCTGCCACAAGCGGGCGGCAGGAGCGGGGCTGTCAGCATCAGCTTGTAGATGGTATTTTAAACTCGATGCGTTCTGAAACTACGGGGCGGCCGAGGGAAAAAAATACACATGCGTTAATCGCGTTAAAATAATTAGTGGCGTTAATTTTGTTTGCGTTAACGCGTTATTAACGCGTTAACTTGACAGCCCTAATTATTACAAATGAAATGACAATTTATAATGTTGAATAATGATGAGTAATGCTATAATATATCTAATCCTGTCATTGTGTAGGGCAAGGCAAGGCACACAATGTTTTTGAATCGCTCAAGCCAATACCTGGTCTTTTCTTACATGAAAATGTATTTATAGATCATTCTGGGGCAGCTAGTATGAACGAGCCTGATGCAGCTGATCAAATCAACAACAGCACTGTATCTATAGCCATATCCTTATGTTTACATCGTATAGCGGTCATTTTAACACATTTTGAGGACAGGACTAAAAACCAGTCAGCAAAGCCGGAGCTTAGTGTTTCATTTTTACTACATTTATACATTTGATACATACAGCCACCCTTGAGTCAAGCCGGTGTTGAGCAGGAGAGAGAGACCTGTTTCTGACCCGTCACTGAGTACATGTAGCAGTTTGTGGCAGGTACTCATTTCAGCCCCTGCTTTGAAGCATTCACATGATAGACATGGATTGATGGAGAGATAAAGAGACATGAATAGAGAGATAGATAGATACATGCAGTACATAATGCACA
>NW_022990927.1:20000-50392 GCF_902827175.1 Gymnodraco acuticeps
AAGCCATTACATAGGGGCAATATTACAAGGGAATGTGAATGGGGATTATTAATTTAATTAGGGTCCCAATCAATATGGAAGACATAATGAGAAACATTCAGGACCAGATGCTGTCAGAGAGAAGGAGTCTCCAAAGAAGTTCTTATGTCCCTGTGAGCGGCGCTGCATATTTGTTATAGCTGTGTGCGTGTGTGTGTGCGTGTGTATTCTGCTCACCATCGGCCCACAGCTATCAGCCAGCAGCTAATGGCACGTTTCTTTAAGACGTGAAAATGTACACTTTGATACTTCATGGTGAGAATATGGAATTTACACAAGCTAGTTTTTTATAATTAATGAAACATCAACTCTTTTGCAGACAGAATGAACTGTTAACTCTAGCATTAGACAATAATCTGCCATCTATAATCTATGATAATTATAGATTTTTTTTAAATGTTCATTTGTTCTTATTTTGTTCTATATTTTTCGGTTCAGACTTAAATTTGATGATTGGTACAATGATGCGTGATTTAAGAATGCATGCAAGCGTTTGACTTTGATTCTGTCATTTAAAGAACGATGAACTGTTTAAATCCTTTTATGATTACATTGAGAACACGTTTGTATTTGAACTGTGACATGATTATATTGGTCTTTAATGTCACTCGACTGAAGCTGTGGTCTTTAGCTGCAGGTAAAAGGCGGCCTGGCTTTGTGCGTCGACTTGTGACACGGAGACATTTGATTCTAACTTAATAGTAAGGCGCCAATCCTTTTCGACTCTCCAAAACATTTTTGGAGAGAGAGTTTTTATCTCATGTCAAAAACATTTGTAGTCTCTTTGTTTTGTAATATTTAAATGTTCTACTCAAAAGTATCAGAGTATCTTTTTTTATTCTCATAATTCTGCTATTTCATTTTTGATTTGATAGAAACCATCTCCATCACACTCCTGCTGTGTAATGTGTGATGGAATCAGCCATTTGATTGACATTTGTTAAATGAAAGATAAATAAATAGAAAGAAATGTAAATGAGTTTATACCTTGCTGTCGAAGAGCGTGTGTGTGTGCGTGTGTGTGTGTGTGGCTGGTCTGTTCAGTAAGAGAAGTCGGGCTTTAGCTTTTTGCCTAATCGCTTCCAGACACAGAGATTTGCATTCCATTACTTTCTGTGTGCGTGTGTGTCTTTCTCTCTTCCCTCTCTCCTCCAGTCTTCTCCTCTTACTGCCCACTGTTACCTTTTCAATTAGAAACACAAATGTTGAGACACTCCTAAAAATGTGCATGAGATACGGGGCATAAGAGGAAGTAAGTGATGAATGAAGTGAATCAAAGTGTCACCGTGAGAGGATTGTTCAAAAGGAGTGGATGGACAGATCATCGTAAAGAGAGCAGGGCAGAGACGCTGGTAGAGAGGAACATGTGTAACTGATTAAGATTCCAGCGGGCCTTTAGGAATGATAAGACGTCAGGACCAGAGTTAAGGAGCTATACAATTATTAATCTGTTTACATTCAATTCATAGACCGTTCTGCTCAAAAGGTCACATGGTCATGCTGCAAAGGTGCTTCTATTTGCTCACAGGGTTCTCTGAAGGGTGGCTTGGAACAGTTGATGAAATGTGTGGGCAGAAACACAAGGCAGGTGCAGACGCTGTGAAGATAACATGAGATTCTACTGTGCTTGTTGATAAAGATGCTGTGTGTGACAGAGTGGGTGAGATTTGTAATGTAGTGTGTGTGGCTGAGCTTTTCTCAAAGCCCTCGTGCACGTGACTTATTATACTTGAATGGATGATTTTGAAAAGGTGATTTTCTGTGCACATATTTGGGCTTTCTGTGCTCCTGTGGAATGCTTCAGTGGATTAGAGCGACCGCTGGGAGGAGACGAGCCGACCGGCAGCTGCTGCGTTCCTCGCTGTATCAAACACTACAAAGTATCATTTGGTAAAGTGACTTTATGGCGGCACATGTGTGAAGATTTGCACTGGGTGATTGTTGAGCACCTAACTGTTGTGGTGTTCATTATTAATGTAGACACAGCACGCTGGAAAAGGGAATACAAGGGGATTTGAATGGATGAGAGTCAATGGCTTGCTAGTTATCAACTGAGTGATATTTGTAATTATACTATAAAAACAAAGTGACTGCATGTGAACAAGTGCAGTGATTTCCTTTCTCTCTGTTGAGGACTGAAGCAAGCAACTTGCTTTACATTAGCAATGGGTTTTTATTTGAATGCTTCAACATTCTGAGGTTGTTATATGTGTTATAAAAGCAATACATGCTTACACATTTCAGGACTGGGTCCATTTAATCTGGATGATCCTGTAGTAGTAGATAAACCATAAAATACTGTTTTCTTTTCATTTACTATTACAAACTCAATTGGAATGAACACATTCACTTTCAGTTCATGCCCAAAAAATGGTTTTACTGGAGCTTTTTTTTTTTTAAACTGAGACTGCAGAATCAGCGTCACTGAGAAAGAAAATAAATGTGGGAGAATTTTAAGACTAATTTGATTGATTACATTTTGTTTTGGGTTTATGAAACAAGATTAGCGGCTCCTTGAAATCCACAGGGTCAGCATGACGTACAAGTATTCACAGTGTGGACCCCTGTGTTAGGAACACAATAAAGGATCCATGTTGCATCCGAAGACACTGTCAGAGGAGAGAAAGGGCTGGTGGATTCTGTGATTTAGAGTGTGACGGTGTTACGGCCTCATATGATTGGTTGCAGGAAGTGATGTAACATTCAACGGTTCATTGTATGTGTGGAGAGCACTGTGCCGGACACACCTTCCACTGTTAATCTGACATCTTAAGAGGCAATTTGCGGACAAACATTTAGTTTTGAATTCAAATCGACCCTCATTGGCTCCAGCTGTTCCTCACCACTGAGAGAGATAACAGTGTGACAGGCCATCAAACTGTAAGGACAATTCAAAGTTACATTTAGTAAAGGGGGAACGTTTTTATATCCCCTAGTTATATTTATACACTGAAAATTATAGATAGATTATTTATGAATATTTTCGAATGTGTACTTTTGTGTTTGATTTTTGTTTGTTGTAATATTTATATTTCGTACAGAATCCTGATCGAAACAAATTGTTTTAGTTAATTAACAAACGATAAATATAATAATAATCAATTTAATTTGTAAGCACACTTTTCCTTTTAATAAACAAAACTCAAAGAGCTGCAGAGTAAACATCTGAATAAAACATGAACTTGGAGCCAGTGCAATGATTTGAGGATGGGTGTGATGTGATCGTATGTTCGCACTCTCATCTGTGACTGTGGGGCGGAGTTTAGCCATATTTCTGAGGTGGTAGAAGGAGGTCTTGCATGTTTGTTTGATGTAGGCCTCAAAAGTCAGATGAGGATCCATGTTAACACCCAGATTGATGACTTGAGGAGAGTGGAATGTTCTGACCAGAGAAAGTGTGAAGGCAGGTGGTTCTTGTGGATGATGGCAGAGTGCAGAGGGGTTGGGTTTGTTCTGAGAGCTGTGTGTCATCAGCTTAGCAATGGAACAATATTCTATGCCGACTGATGACATGACCAAGGGGGGACATGTAAATGGTGAAAAGGGTGGGGCTGAGGACTGATCCTTGAGGGACACCACAGGTCACAGAGTGTGTTTGTGATTTTGCCGCTCCAAAGGTGACGTACTCTCCTCCCGGTGAGATATGAGGTCAACCAGTTTAGGGCCGAGTCTGGACCCAATTGTGGAGTGAAGAAGGTGGAGGGGGATGTCATGGTCGACGGTGTCAAATGCTGCAGTTAGATCCAGGAGGATGAGGAGAGATGGAGACCCGGTGTCAGCTGTCAACAACAGGCCGTTGGTGACCCTGACCAAGACACTTTCTGTACTGGGGCCAGGGCGGAAACCAGACTGGAATTTTTCAGAGAGATTATTGTATTTAAGATGGTCCTGAATCTGAGTCTGAGTGAGTGGCATCTACTTTTTCCAGCACCTTGGATATACATGGCAGGTTGGAGATGGGTCTGTAATGGGCAAGGACATCTGGGTCCGAGTTTAGAGGAGTGGTTTGATGACATCAGTTTTGTGGATGGAACATGACCAAACTGGAGGGAGTGGTTTATATTCATTCTGTTTAACTGAATATTATGAGTAAAACTGTTACGTTTCTGCTGTCATATAAAGTTATAACATATTTTGGTGCATTTACATGTTCAATTATTAATATTGTTCATTTTTTGTCCATTTGGCTGGAATGTCATTATCACAGAAATAGCCTTAAATATTGTGATTTTTTTTTAAAGCCATCTTGCCCACCTTTATCTGTTCTAAAAAATGAAAATATTTAAATCAGTAAAAATGTCAATATGGCCTTTCCTTATTTGGAGGCAAAGTTACACATTTTATTGGATTTTTTATGAAATGTAGTTGTTTTTTTGTTTTGAGAAGGACAGTGTGTGTGTGTGTGTGTGTGTGTGTGTGTGTGTGTGTGTGTGTGTGTGTGTGTGTGTGTGTGTGTGTGTGTGTGTGTGTGTGTTTCAGATGGGGTTTTCTCTTCAGGTTTTATCAGATTATATTAGATATATTTGTAGATTATAGGAGACAGGATGTGTGTGAAGGACTGACTGCTGAGGCAGACAATGTGACCAGCCAACCATTATATGACCTGCTGGATCCCACCACACGCGCACACACACACACACACACACACACACACACACACACACACACACACACTGACTGGCGTTTATGTCATTCACATGAGCGACCATGCGTGGTTTGCAGGGACACACCAATTGTCAGTGTTTCTGGTTCATGTGTGAGAGAAAAGCCTGTGTGTGTGTGTGTGTGTGTGTGTGTGTGTGTGTGTGTGTGTGTGTGTGTGTGTGTGTGTGTGTGTGTGTGTGTGTGTGTGTGTGAAGGAAAGCGCTAGATATATAGTCATCCTGTTTTAAAGGAACTTGACTCTCATGTCTCCTCAATTTCTCATTCCTGCACTTTTCTTTCATGTATCTGTATCACTCTCTTGCACATACACACACGCACACACACACACACACGCATGCGCGCACACACACACACATGCACACACACACAAACGTGCACATGCACACACACACGGACTCACATATACACTACACACCCCTCCCCATATATCTCACTGTGTGTCTCTTTGTCGCTCTCTCTCCACAAATAGAGTACTATCTCCTAGCAACAAGGCCTTTGAGAGTGATGTGTGAGATAGATTGGGTGCCTGCGATATAGGGGTGTGTGTGTGTGTGTGTGTGTACTGTGCCCATGTGTGTATTTATGTTTCAAAACTAGAAAGATGATGAAAGTCTTTGGAGGAAGGACATCACTTTGAAACAGAAGTGAAGGAATACATGTGATTCAGTGACTAACCCTTGCAAGTATTTGTGTGTGTGTGTGTGTGCGTGTGTGCGCGCAGCGTGCGTAGCACTTGGTGCGTGCGTGTATGTAGTAATTTTCCTGATCGACTGCATAACTCTAGATGGGGCTATTACTCAGAAAATAAAAGTTTTATTATTCCTAAAATGCCCTGAATCACACACACACACACACACACACACACACACACACACACACACACACACACACACACACACACACACACTACTATTTTACTGTATAGCATTATTATTGTGTTATGCACAAAACAAAGACTCAAAGATGTACAGCAGTGCACAGGGAACACTTACTCCGGGCGGCACGCAGGTCTGCCTCATTTATATTGCTCATATTTTCCTTGTTTTCTTATTTTTCATTACATACAAGGGCATTCATAGTTCCTTCATCATAGGAGCGTAGCCATGTCTTTAAATGGTGGGGTGCCTTAGCACTGCTGTGTGTGGACCTGTAGGGTGTGTACTGGTGTGTCAGGTGAGTGTGTGTGGATATTCTGCCTTTGGTTGTGTGGTGAGAGTGCACGGCAGTTTCTCTTCTCATCACTAATTCAAAAGGACAAATTGGAAAAAGGAACATTGTGCTCCTCATTTGAGCGCTCAAGTCAAATGAAAAGCAGCAGCATTATGAATCCTCTGCTGGAAGTAGCTGGAGGACATCACAGGAATCTAAAGTGTTTCACACACTCTCTCAAGTGACCACAACTATTTCACTTCACATCGTCGTCAGTTCAAAGAGCTATTCAGGCCTCTCGAGCTGCAGAAAGGCTTCGATAGAAGGACTATTTGATATATATATATATATATACTATATAATACAACATGTGCATGAATAGATATCTAGGGCGGCCTATTATTACAATTATTTATTTGGAATCTATCAATCAATAAACAACTAAAATGGTCATTGGATAAAAGCGCATATATTTTTCTGACTCTTTCGGGTTTTAAAAATGTTTTAATTTCTGTTGCGAAGCACTTCAGTATAGACATGTTCAAACAACTAATGCTTTCAATCAAACACAATACAAGTAATGACATGTATTATTGATTTGATTATGTTAATGTAATGTTGATTGTCGTAACGATACTGTACATATTTTACTCTATTTTATTTCTCAGAGTATTTATATTACTGTTCCTAGTTTTTGATGTATCTATATTTCATGTAAATATGTAAATAGTTTTTATTGAAATAGTTTTATTTTGTTCCTTTTCTTACAATCTTCTTTGACATGTGTATGTAGTATACACTAAAGTTCTCCTCTGAGTTCACTTGGTCATACACCTGGTTCTGATTCTGATTTCTATCCAATGACCTTGCCACAAAAATGAAAGTAAATGAATGTCATGAGCCCAAAGTAAAGCATTTAGTGTGTGCTGCAGCAGAGTGGAGATTGCTTCTGAGGAACCTGTCGCTCCGGACCTCCCCTCTCTCAGAGCTCTTGACCTTTCTTTCTTCTGCACTTTTCTCACATTAAATCATCATTCTCATCACTCATTTCCACTTCATCACGTCCTGTGGACCAACATGGTATCACTGAGGGGAGGAGAGGGAGCCTGAGGATTCACCAGGGGGGGGGGGCTGAGTGATGAGGTTATCGCTGATTAAGTGTTTCTTATCAGAGACTGAGTCCAGATGGTTGCAAACACACCTCCTCCTCATCCTCGTTCCGTCTTTCTCTCTATTCCACTCCTCTCCATATTTCATGCATTTCTCCACACTCGTCTTCCTCAGCTCGTATCTAGGATTCCTATTGCAGGGAGATTTCCAGTGTGACCTCCATGATATCAGTCGTACAGCTAAACGCTGACCATGCCTGTGATAATGAAGAGCTGCACTCTCTGGATCCCTGTCAGCTGCAGGGCAGAGAGGCAGCACACACACACACACACACACACACACACACACACACACACACACACTGAGTCACACACTCTGAGCATGGTGAGGGCCAAACTAGTTGTCCAGTGAAACATGTCTCTTCCTGCTAGAGCTGCCTCAAAACATTATCACTGAAAAATACCTTCATCTAAAACTCATCTTCAATTAAAGCTTTTATTATCTCGTTTGAATAATAATAAGCAAATGTAATTGCACATTGTTCAAGACTACATTTATAAATACTCACCTGTGCAGTTTATTATATGTTTATAATATTACAGACATTAGAAAGAGTCATGACAGTTGAGAAGAAAAGCAGGGCCCCATGGGGGGAAATGGTAACATTAGAGAGAAGCACACACACACACACACACACACACACACACATCACTATCGGGCTCCTTTCAGAGCTTATCTGTTGCTGTTGTAGGGAATGAAGACAGACGATGTGACTGTAAAGTGAAGCATGTGTGTGTGTGTGTGTGTGTGTGTGTGTGTGTGTGTGTGTGTGTGTGTGTGTGTGTGTGTGTGTGTGTGTGTGTGTGTGTGTGTGTGTGTGTGTGTGTGTGTGTGTGTGTGTGTGTGTGTGGTGTGTGTGTGTGTGTGTGTGTGTGCACCCGTTAGTTTTAAAGACCCCCATAGAGCTCAGTTTATAACTCGAACCCTGACCAAGCCGTGACCAAACCAAAGTTGTTAGTAGCCTTAAGGGCCTAACCAGTTGTTGGTGAAAGTAACTCAAAAGTAATATAAAAGTAGTGTAACTCATTACATTTCAGAGACAGTAATATTGTAATGTAACTTATTACTAAAAAAAACCAGTAGTAAGTAATATGTACTATATTACATTTTGGAAGTAACTTGCCCAACACTGATTAGTAGTACAGTACTGCACTTTACCGTATCAGCATATCATGTGTATTCATATGTACTAATGCCCCGGCCACACGAGGACGAAAACGGCTAAACGCATAGGGTTAACGCTGTGTGTGTGTGTGTGTGTGTGTGTGTGTGTGTGTGTGTGTGTGTGTGTGTGTGTGTGTGTGTGGTGTGTGTGTGTGTGTGTGTGTGTGTGTGTGTGTGTGTGTGTGTGTGTGTGTGGGTGTGTGTGTGTGTGTGTGTGTGGGGGGCTGATGAAGACAGAATGTGTGTGTTTACCTGCTGCTCTCCTGTGTGGGTCTGTTTCTATTGTTGCCTGCTTAGCGTGTTCGTCTGCTCTACCTGTGAGCATGAGCATATTGCAGGGGGGAGTCAGCCAGTCAGGTCTTCTGTCTGGTGTGTAGATGCACATATACGTTTCATCAGATATATATGAATGTGTGGGATTAAATAAACGAACAGGAGCCTTCTTCTATCATTGTCTTTGACGATACACTCCTATCAGGAGAATGAAGGAGATCCTTCCATTCACACACTCACACAAACAAAGACTCACACACTCACACAAACAAAGACTCACACACTCACACAAACAAAGACTCACACACTCACACAAACAAAGACTCACACACTCAAAGAAGGGCAGAGGAAGAGAGATGGGGGAGTGGGGGTAGAAACAAATAGAAAACATGTATTTATCTTTTATAAAATATGCCAAGTTTATTTCAATCATGTTAAACAAGTTCTGTGTCTTTTGTGTGATTGTACATAATGAGTTTATTGTGATTGATATAATAAACCCAATACTACCACATTGTAGAGCTATATGTGTGTGGAGCCATGTCTGAATAAATCAGAATCCAGAAATCAACTGGTTATCAGGTCTGAGTGTGTTTTAAAGAGCTAGAGCAAACAACGCACAAGAGGTTACACACACACTTAACCCAGTGTCCTCGCTACGGTTACCCCCTCTCTCCCCCCTAGCACCCCCTCAACCTCCCCCTCCCCCTCTCTCCATCTCCTTTGTTTTGTCTTAGCAGGGGCAAGGCAAGGTCGCCATCCCGAAAGGCCATGGGGTCAACTTACAGGAAGTGTGTGTGTGTGTGTGTGTGTGTGTGTGTGTGTGTGTGTGTGTGTGTGTGTGTGTGTGTGTGTGTGTGTGGGTGTGTGTGTGTGTGTGTGTGTGTGTGTGTGTGTGTGTGTGTGTGTGTGTGTGTGTGTGTGTGTGTGTGACCTCTGCTGACAAATGTGGTTTTGTTAATGCAGTGTTGTGGTTATTTTACCTTTAAGCTGATTGTCATGTTGATAGCTAAACTAGAGCTAACTGCCTCTCTTTCTGCAACACACAACACACACACACACACACACACACACACACACACACACACAGTGTCACACAGGCATTTTATTAACCCCAATGCCTTAGGGTTTGAGTGAGACAAGAGATAATGAGAGATTCTAATCACAAACATCTTTCATTTTGTCACATTGTGTTTGTGTGTGTTTATATGTCTGTGTATTTGTGTGTGAGGTAATAGATTATTGTGTACATCAACATGGAAGAACACATACTGTATGTAGATACATACATATATTTACGTGTGTATGAAGTGTGTTTCTGACTTCATGTCTGTCTGTGCATGATGTGATGTTTTGATTCAATATCACTCTCACGTTCTCCGTTTCTTCCTTTTTGTATTCAATGTTTCTGCAGTTTTTCTCTCAGTTAGTTACTGGTTAATTTTCTGCTTGTAAATAAACTGTGGGACAAACTGGGGAAATGCCATTGCAGATGTCCTTTAAAAGCACTCTCAATAATCTCTTCTAAAGTGTGGTTTCATGTTTAGTGCCACAACAGGTTCCCCCCGGTGCTTGATCAGTTGTGTTCATTTAAAGAGTTACTACTTTCAGATTTCTAGTACTTAGTAGAATGTCTCCTAGAAGGCCATGAATGTGTCACACACATGTTGTGTTGGAGAAGTAGGTATAATGTGATTCAGAGCAGGAGATGTTCCACTTCAGAAGTATTATAGGCGGTATGTTCTGAAGCCTCCTGCTCGGTCTGGGCTGGAGGAGATTCTGCTGCTCTCAGCCCTCTGCATGATGAATTGGATTATTGAACTTTAATGCACAGGCATCTCTAGAAAGACGTTTACAGAATGCACACATGCTATCACGATCTCACACACCTAATCCATTTATGCAAACATACAGATACTGTCACGGGGAGCTTCTGTTGTTCACACAAGCAGCAACTTATCATCATTGTTATGGGATGTGTCCACTCACACACAGCTATCAGTATTGTACTGCTGTAGTGATGAGTATTCCAGGAGGGAGCTTAGCACCAATTATTATCTTGGATGGTCAAACTGCCGTAACTAATTCACCGTCATCGTGCAATGGCTTCATATTCACTTATGACCACATCATGGCAAACATGATGTCAAATATAGAGCTGGTATCCAATCGTGCTTCCCCACCAGTTTTTTTATTTTGAGGAAACATTGTTCGCAGACATCATGCTGGAGGAAACAATTTGCTCAGCTAAAACTGAGAGCAAACAGAAAAGTTGAGCTGAAATGAAAGGGACCAGTGGATTTGAAGCAGGACTGGTACACAGGCTTATCATCATGTTGCCTCAGGAAAATGTCTTAATTTCAGCATATGCATACAATCAGTAAATAAAGAATACGATGTAGTTCATGCAGCAACATGTTGGCTTGTGCTTTGGTTGCAGGCAGCCTTGGCTTCTTTGTAAGCTCATCATTTTCTCAGTCTGTCCGTTGTAAGTATCTTTGGCCTAATGCGAGCAGCTAGGCCCCCCGAGCCAACTGGACCCTCCACTGTCTGACTGTGAAGGGTTTCAGGATCCAGCCCTGGGCAATGCTCAGCATTTTGTTACAGTCACAAAGGGAATGGAACCCGTAACGTTTTCAGGGCCTGGCTTTCAGTAGAACCCTAACAAAGAATCTACAGCCAATGGGGATTCCTCAGTGGAGCTTAGAGTATAGAATATTTCCGATTGATTTCAGAGAAACAGAGTTCACTGTAGTTGTTTCCTGGGTAGCAGCAGAGATGTGTTCATGTGCTGCAGGATCCCCCCCCTTTTATGTTATTTTGTTTGGTCAAAAAACTGTCAATAGAAGCCTTAGTTCTGTCATAGCCATACCATGTTGTGACGGTATAACTTAAATAAACAAAATTAAAGTTTACCAAATTAGGTTGTCTATCCCTAAACACATCCTAGCTGTTGCCTTCACTGCAACACTCTCCCGAATGACTCTTCCAGGGCCAACACCGTCCCTTTTGAACCCATAGCCCCTCCCTACAGGTTTACCGTCAACAGGTTACACAATTAACTCAAAACCACATTGTCAACATAAATGTAATCCCTCAAACAGGAGGAAACTATCCGACCCGAACATACACAGGTTAACTACCTCTTAACACAATCGTGTGTGTGTGTGTGTGTGTGTGTGTGTGTGTGTGTGTGTGTGTGTGTGTGTGTGTGTGTGTGTGTGTGTGTGTGTGTGTGTGTGTGTGTGTGTGTGTGTGTGTGTGTTCCGCTCCGTCACACATGCATAAGCCATATTATTATTATTATTAGGCTAATGATATATTACCCCTCCTGTCTTGTTTGTTTCTCCCCCCTTACTTTGGTGTTCCTGGTCAGATTTGACTGGTCTGTTTGAACTGCTTACGTTAACACAAAAAACATTCATCCTCACCAAATTTAATTTAACGTAAAGTTGTGAACAATGTCTCAGAATACTGGTTTACATGAATAACTGCAGTGAATATACAAAGAATACAAACTGAAAATGTTTATTTAAAAAAAATGCATTACCCATTCATTCAGGCGATCAATATTGTATATATTCAAAGGCCAACTGTGGAGGATAGCATAAGGCCTTGAAGCAATCAAATGTAAAACACAATATTTATGTTGAATGAACGTATAAATCGGTCAGACTTGACCCGAACACGACAGGAGGGTTAAGTCCAAAAATGTATCAAATTATCATTATTAGGCCAATTCGATATCAAAGCCATGTGAGTTATTGTTGCAAGCACACTGCATCAAGCGTTGCTGCTGCACAAACCTCTGCAGTGAGTTCAGTGTCTCACCTGACTGCAGTGGGTTCAGTGTGTCACCTGACTGCAGTGGGTTCAGTGTGTCACCTGACTGCAGTGGGTTCAGTGTGTCACCTGACTGCAGTGGGTTCAGTGTGTCACCTGACTGCAGTGGGTTCAGTGTGTCACCTGACTGCAGTGGGTTCAGTGTGTCCACCTGACTGCAGTGGGTTCAGTGTCTCACCTGACTGCAGTGGGTTCAGTGTGTCACCTGACTGCAGTGGGTTCAGTGTGTCACCTGACTGCAGTGGGTTCAGTGTCTCACCTGACTGCAGTGGGTTCAGTGTGTCACCTGACTGCAGTGGGTTCAGTGTGTCACACCTGACTGCAGTGGGTTCAGTGTGTCACCTGACTGCAGTGGGTTCAGTGTGTCACCTGACTGCAGTGGGTTCAGTGTCTCACCTGACTGCAGTGGGTTCAGTGTGTCACCTGACTGCAGTGGGTTCAGTGTGTCACCTGACTGCAGTGGGTTCAGTGTCTCACCTGACTGCAGTGGGTTCAGTGTCTCACCTGACTGCAGTGGGTTCAGTGTCTCACCTGACTGCAGTGAGTTCAGTGTCTCACCTGACTGCAGTGGGTTCAGTGTGTCACACCTGACTGCAGTGGGTTCAGTGTGTCACCTGACTGCAGTGGGTTCAGTGTGTCACCTGACTGCAGTGGGTTCAGTGTGTCACCTGACTGCAGTGGGTTCAGTGTGTCACCTGACTGCAGTGGGTTCAGTGTGTCACCTGACTGCAGTGGGTTCAGTGTCTCAACTGATTGAAGTGTTCAGGAGCTTCCTGTGGCAGTCGCTCCGCTCAGAGGCCAGCTCACTGAATAGTTGTGAAATCATTGATCCTGGCTTAAGGGAAATGCACAGCTCTGACAGCAGTCCAGCACAGATGTCAACTCCTCAGGCTGTTATGCCTAAGTCCCATTGTGGGAGTTAGAAAGTGATCGACTCATGTCCTGCCAGCTTCATTCATTTCTGCATCAGTGATTCAGGTGATAGTGTTCCTTATATATACGCATACACATGCTACACCAAATCCTCATGAGCCATCCTTCATATTTATATTTGACGTTCACACACACTTTGTTGTCAGTTGGCATGAGCCCTCTCGTGGGTATTTTCATATCTTCAGCTTTCATGAATTGCTGATATAAATAACACTGCACAGCTGTGACTGGCAGCTTTCAGACACACCTATGTGATTGGTAGGTGGGGAACTATTTTTCTCCTAATGTACAGTAAGGACAGAAAAATGGTGATCTTATTTCATCACTGCATGTTTTGTCAAGTGCCATCTCAGAGATGCCCCCTCTCTCTGCTGGAGAGGCAGCAGAGAGAGCATAGGCTGCTAACTTCGATAATAATGCACTGAGAAAAACTGAAACGTTGACTTTAATTAAAGATTTTATAAAACTGTATAAGGTTAGTTGAAAGTTGAAATAAAAAATATTTGGTTCAACTTAATATTATGTTTTGTTTTCAAATAACCTCATAGTTATGTGAAATCTATGGACATAATACATTGAATTAAAGTCAACGTTTCCGTTTTTCTCAGTGTGGGTCATGTGTGATACGAAGTAGCAAATAGCATATTCCCTTCCTGCATTTCAAGGTTCATAAATCCCTATGTGAACCATATATACAGTCTATGATGTGAACGCAAAAGAGTTGCCCGTCATGTTACAAACTGGTGTGGTGTAGAGAGAAAACAATAATAATAGTTAAAGATTATTAAGAGAAGCTTTCTTCATGGTTTCCACAGCTACCGTCTCTGTTTCCTAACTCACAGTGAGCATGACGACAGCCACACTGAAAGCACAAAATGGACGTGTGTGTGTGTGTGTGTGTGTGTGTGTGTGTGTGTGTGTGTGTGTGTGTGTGTGTGTGTGCAGCGTGTGTGTTTGTGGTAGCTGCGCCCACTCAGTGTGGTCAGTGCCAGTGGTGAGGCTAGCTAAAGTCGACCAATTAAGTTGACTTCCATATGTAGTAACACTCACAGGATACACACTCACAGGATACACACACACACACACACACACACACACACACACACGCACGCACCCACACACACACACACGCACGCACACACACAAGCTCGGACAGCCACTTTTATCAGCCTTTTTTTCCTCCTTTTTAATTACACTCTCTGTTTATTTAATTTATGCATTTAATTTGAATATGTGGTGCAGAACAGTGGGTATGGCTTAACTAGTGTCAGGATATAATTACATTTTCTCTAGTGGATAAAGACAGAGCACAGCTAACTGCATCACGCACTGGGCTAATAGCTCTCTCCTTGTCTCTCTTTGCCACCCCCCACATGGACTGAGGTGTACACATGGCACACACATGTCTACTCGTTTTGTTCTGTGTCATTACACAGTGCACCCATTCTTCTCACTCTCTCTCCTTCTGCATTATGTGTGTATTCATTCAAATGGCCTGGATAAATCCTTTCAGTGACACTCAAACTGGCGAATTCCCTCGAATCTAATTGACCTCAAGATTTAGCTAATGTCTTTGAGTCCCTCTGCAGTGTGTGCTCAGGGAACACGGATGGGGGCCGTATACACATATGGACACATTGATGTTGAATTAAATATACAAAATCCAATGTTGCGTAGCCATGTTAAGATGGAGAATCCAGAGAGAATGTGTACACTCTGCGTACTTTTGTGAAATAGGCACATTTGTCTATTGTTTTTTTGATTATGTTAACATCCACTGAGTTTAATACAAACAGCAATGTGTAAAAGTGTCCTGTGTACATCCAGGTGGGATATCAAAGCTGCTCCATGAACCCATCTGGAAACCAGGCCTCATAAGGGAGCAGGGCTTTATAGAACCACCATACAGTAGGTTAGGAAAGCTCACTCAACTTTATGTTTAAAAATTGCAACAACATATTTGTTTTATTTAGTTGCATCATTGGAGGGCATACTCATTGTGACTTATTGCAACGGGTTTGATGTCTCTATATAAAGGCTGTTTTCATATTCTCAGAGGACAGAAGAATTGGCTCTCTTTGCCCAGAATCTAAAGCAAACATTATGAATGTGTCCAACTGGTGTGTTTGTATTGCTCTGGGGCTCCGGAATGGATTCAGCTGCCTTAGGTGTACTCTTAAATGTTTGTTTCTGCACTTACAGTCATAAATACACTCCCCCCCCCTCAGAGCTGCAGCCGTAAAGCAGCTCTGCTTCATAAGGAATACACTCAGGATACTTGTCTCATTTAGTTTGGCTGCCTGGCAGGGAGATGCACATTTTTTTGATTTAGTTTGTGTTTCAGACAAATGTCTCGAGAACCACTTGTGTTAAGTGTGATGCATTGTATCCCTTATTTTCTAAGTGGTTAAGTGTTTGTGTGCCTGTGTGCATGGTACCTTGTAGAAGGTCTACTGGAAAGAAAGGATGAGCAAAACATCTTCAGACTTTTTATTCATTCATTTCTTTATATTTTTATATTTTCTATATATATTCTTATTTTTGCGGAGGGTGAGAATTGCATTTCTATCGCCCTGTTTGTATCAAACACACAGAGCAAATGAATATAAAGTTGTCTTTCACTTAAATAACATTAACAATGTAAATGGTGTCCTTTATGAGCACAGTAAACTGCCACAAACTGTGAGCGTGATGACTGCTTGATTTGGAATGAAGTAAGTTATGACTTTTTATGCATATCAGGTTTAATTAGGTTCTGAGTTTTTTAACTTCAATTTTTCAATTGTGACTTTCCCTGAGCAGTGCGAGGTGTGAAACCATAGCAACACGGCAGCTCTCATCTGTTCTGCTGAAAGCATCTATTAATTAGTTTGATCAACTGATTAATTAAATGTTGCAGCTCAGTGAAATTGAAATATGGTGACATCTTGCTTGAAAGAGAAAAAGTAAAGAGAATGTTTTGAAATATCTGCATGTTTTCATATTTCCACATCTTGTTGGTTAGTTTCCACTCAATAGAGGTTTCTCAATTCTTAAATGTCCCCTCCTCGACTCCTATCCTCGAGACTTAGTCCCGCCCACAGGAGATGCAAGCGGAGGAGAGAGGAGGGGAACCGAGGAGAGAGGAGGGGAAGCAGCAGGCGGTTAGAGAAATGAGAACTCCTCTCCTCTGAGCGGTCATTTTAAAGAGACGTCCATTAATGATGACAGGAGGCACAGCAGCCCTCTGTCTGATGGACAGATGTGTTCATGACCACTTATTTATTTACTTTGATTCATTCACAGTGCGGTATAATGAGACAATCACAGGCTACAGATGAGGACACACACACATATATTTATATAAATATATACAATTTCAGAATCAAACAAGTATGAGAGCACTCTCATAATAACGTAACACAATCAGAGACTGGATATATCCCCCTCTCTCTCTGGTCGCTGAAATCGGGAATTGAAATTACGGGCCAAAAGTTACAAGTATTAAAAGTAAGCAGAGGACACCAAACCAACTGAGACCCGTCTGTCCGCCGCATCTACGCACTGTACAACACACACACCTACACACTGTACCACACACACACTGTACCACACACACACACACACTGTACCACACACACACACCTACACACTGTACCACACGCACACTGTACCACACACACACACACTGTACCACACACACTGTACCACACACACACACCTACACACTGTACCACACGCACACCTACACACTGTACAACACACACCTACACACTGTACCACACACACACCTACACACTGTACCACACACACCTACACACTGTACCACACACACACCTACACACTGTACCACACACACCTACACACTGTACCACACACCTACACACTGTACCACACACACACCTACACACTGTACCACACACACACACTACACACTGTACCACACACACCTACACACTGTACCACACACACACCTACACACTGTACCACACACACACCTACACACTGTACCACACCACACCTACACACTGTAACACACACACCTACACACTGTACCACACACACACCTACACACTGACACACACACCTACACACTGTACCACACACACCTACACACTGTACCACACACACACCTACACACTGACACACACACACTACACACTGTACCACACACACCTACACACTGTACCACACACACACCTACACACTGTACCACACACACACCTACACACTGTACCACACACACACTACACACTGTACACACACACACCTACACACTGTACCACACACACACCTACACACTGTACCACACACACACCTACACATGAACACACACACCTACACACTGTACCACACACACACCTACACACTGTACCACACACACACCTACACACTGTACCACACACACACCTACACACTGTACCACACACTGTACCACACACACCTACACACTGTACCACACACACACCTACACACTGTACCACACACACACCTACACACTGTACCACACACACCTACACACTGTACCACACACTGTACCACACACACACCTACACACTGTCCACCACACACACACCTACACACTGTACCACACACCTACACACTGTACACACACACACACCTACACACTGTACCACACACACACCTACACACTGTACCACACACCACCTACACACTGTACCACACTCTGGACCACTACCACACACCTACACACTGTACCACACACACCTCCACACTGTACCCTGTCACACACACACCTACCCACTGTACCACACACACACACATACACACTGTACCACCACACACACACCTACACACTGTACCACACACTGTATCACACACACACACCTACACACTGTACCACACACACACACACACACCTACACACTGTACCACACACACACACCTACACACTGTACAACACACACACCTACACACTGTACCACACGCACCTACACACTGTACCACACACACCTACACACTGTACCACACACACCTACACACTGTACCACACACACCTACACACTGTACCACACACACCTACACACTGTACCACACACACCTACACACTGTACCACACACACCTACACACTGTACCACACACACCTACACACTGTACCACACACACCTACACACTGTATAACACACACCTACAGCTCCTAAAGCATAATCAGGCTACAGCCGTTGTGTATTTTATTATGTGAAGCACTAAATGGTCTTAGACAAAGATCGACTCTTTGTTTGTAGATATCTACTAAACTAAAGCAAATAAAGAGAGTAGGCCTGTTATACTGAGTGATATATATTATACACACTGCTCTGCTTTCTGCACGGACCTCACAGCTGTTCTCTCTGGAAACATCGTGATGCGATGAAAGCAGTTAATACAATAATATCCAGGGGATGCATGCAGAGCTGTCATTGGCTGAGATAAGTCCGGCTGTGCGTCACGCCCCCACCGTTCCCAGAAATGCATCCGTGGAGGACCCATCAGTGTCTCCTCGGTTAGAGCTCCTCCAGAGAGCCTCCTCGACGCTCGATCCTCGGTCCTCGAAGTGCATTTAGAGAAATGAGATGTCCTTCAAAATGGCGCACTGAAATTAATTTCCGGGTCACTACCGGAGGACCGAGGAGTCGAGGAGGGGACATTTGAGTATTGAGAAACCTCTAGTCTTGCTCTGGCACACAGTACGCACACACAACACATGACATGAATAGCCTAGTGTAACCCCCTGCTCTGCAACACACACAACCTACTAACGTTCTGTTTTGATGGACATGCTCTCTGAGTGCTTTTTTGTCCAGATTCAAAATGCATTGTCAATAGTTCCTGTTATTTTGTCCACCCCCTGGAAATAGGTCTGAATCAGTGCTCATTGTGTTGCTGATTGGAATGATTGTGTGAGGGGCAACATGTGTCCCTGTGTGTGTTCACTCCACTGTTTAGTTTTCTTAATAAATAATAATAATGTGTGTGTGTTAGTGTGATGTATACAGGGGGGGTCCACCCTGATGTAGGATCAGCTGCTCACAGGTCAGTCTGAGACCAGTGTTA
The DNA here is from genome assembly GCF_902827175.1 of Gymnodraco acuticeps. Taxonomy (NCBI): domain Eukaryota; kingdom Metazoa; phylum Chordata; class Actinopteri; order Perciformes; family Bathydraconidae; genus Gymnodraco; species Gymnodraco acuticeps. The sequence continues at coordinate 39,271 of NW_022990927.1, forward strand.
AAGCAGCAGACCTGAAACAGGAGAACACACAGCTGCTCATAATTTAGTATAACATGAGAGGTGTCACAAACACACCATGACATGTAGGAGCATACACCAGAGGCCTGTACTACGAAGCCGGTTCAACCTAACCTGGATATGTTTGAGTTAGCCGGTTGGCCTAATCCAAAACATACGCGCTCTCGCTAAACTGTACTACGATGCGAGTTATCAAGTGGATCGCTCAAGCCAGCCGTGTCCTATCTAGTTAGGTGCGCGTTCACATGAAAGGGGTGGTATCTGGAGCATTCGACCAATCACAAACATGGGTACTGACAGCGCAGCGTCATACTTCCTGAATGAAAAGTGAACTATAATACTAGACAAATATGAAGAAGTTAAACTTTAAACATCCATGACTTAAACACTTGATCCAGGATCAAAGCCACAGAGCTGCACCTGCAAGGTGAATACAGCTGGGAACAGAACAAGTGTTTGAATGCGTACATTAACAGCTTTATGATATCACTGCACCGTCATGTTGTTTCCATAGCAACAACAACTTCCTGTCAACAGCTCCTGTTTCACCTGCTTAATACAGTTATCATCAGTGCTACTGTGGTCACATCGGGGACCCGTAGCGTTTACAATGGTTGAGATGTGAAGGGGGTTATGTTTTTGTCTGTGTTCTGGGTTCCTGCAGTTTTTGGAACAGACAGTACACACGTTCAGAGGATGAACTTGTGTACTGTCTGTGGGAGTTTACGCTGTTGACAGGAAGTTGTTGTTGCTATGGAAACAACATGACGGTATCTGATATCATAAAGACGGAGAAAGTAAAGAATAAAGTTTATGTTTAAATGTTAGCACCCCCCGAAGACGCACAAGCTCTTACGTTGAGTCTGGAGTTTCAATCAATTCTAAACGACCATATTTCTTATATTATTCTACCATATTTCCATTACCATATTATTCTACGACCATATTTCGGAGGGATATGCTACATATTAACTTTCAATTTTTTGCATTTCAGTTCTTCAATAACATTACTTAATTAACACTTCACTTTCCTGACACAGTTCCACTAACATACATTCACTGTCGATTGTTATTTTGTAATATTCTTTGCGGAATTTGGCCGTGTCCTCAGCCAATGCGTGACGTCATTAGTAAGCGTAACGGACCCCGTGCTGATCTGGTAGGCCGTGCAGATATGGTAGGCTACTGACACCGGCCGTCTTTCCTGCTACGGCAGTTTTTCTGTATTTCCTTTCTCCTGTGACTTGATAGCTTTAAACTCCGCACACTGAGCTCTGATTGGTCAGCAGGCGGTGCTTTCACTGAGTTGATCTCTTAGCCTGCAACCTAACCTGCTCCGGAGCAGGTTAGCCGCTCAGCATAATTTACCATGGAGATCTAGCCCGCTAAGAAGAGAACCAGCGTTGTAGGACCGGAAACCCCGAGTTGTCCCTGAAGTTAGCGGGCTAAGCAAAAATCCTGCTCCGTAGTACAGGCCTCTGAACTGTGTGTGTGTGTGGGGGTGGGTGGGTGTGTTTGTTTGTGTGTATGCCCTGTTTACTTGTTACTCAACAGTATCTTCCGATAGACTTGTAAACAGCTTGGCTTCAGTTAAGTGTACACACCCACACACACACACACACACACACACACAATCCCCACACACATTTGAAGGAAATTACAGCAGGTAAGCAGTGACACGAAGACACAGAGAAACAAACAAACAATGTAGAGAGAGGAGGGGGAGGGAGCCTAAACCCATCCTGAGATGCAGAGATGCGCACGTGGATGTTCCAATGAATGGACAACAAAGCCCAGTGCTCTGTGCAGGCAGGCCATCGCCCTGGAAACAGATTAGTGACCTAAATCACAGCAAGGCCCTACACAGGTGTGTGTGTGTGTGTGTGTGTGTGTGTGTGTGTGTGTGTGTGTGTGTGTGTGTGTGTGTGTGTGTGTGTGTGTGTGTGTGTGTGTGTGTGTGTGTGTGTGTGTGTGTGTGTGTGTGTGTGTGTGTGTGTGTGTGTGTGTGTGTGTGTCTGTGTCATAGGGTTGAATATTTGGTTTATGTGTGTTGTAGTCAGCATATTGCTGCATAAACAAAAGCTGTGTGGTGAATTCATTTTGCATAGTAAACATAGTGTGTGTGTGTGTGTCAGCGTGTCAGCAACCTTGTCAGTAAATATTAGGAACAAAGTGGTGTGTTTAAGAGCCTAAACATAAAGTAGGTACAGTAGTTGAATCGTGGAATTTAAAATGTCATTAGAAATGATAAGGACACACAAAGCATGTCTCCTGTTTCAGTCGAGAGAGTTGTGTAACAGTATGACGGCCTGTATCTCAACATACAGGTATCCTTATATTATTTGCGTCTCCATTGTATCTATTGTCACACTCAAGTGTTATTAACATCTATAAAGTGTGACCCTGAACAGGCCACCACATTTATAAAAAAGATCTGTTGAAGTACAATCACTGAAGACAAATAAATCAAGGCTATTTTTGTTCTTGGGGTGCCTTGTGCATTCCACATATTTACATCCCTTCAGTTGGTCACTCACTGAGTGATGACGTGTTTGACATTGCTTTGTGATCATGCAGATACCAAACTGGATGATTTGTAACATTATCTACAATAACCTGACTGTCTTGAGTCAGAGCCTAAAGAGCTGTTCTCTCTCATCAGAGGGCTCCAGATGATTAGCATTCACACTGATCACTTTGAAACATGAGCACTGTGTGCCAGGGAGACGAGAAATGTCTCTGAAGGTATTTTCAAAAGGCACAGAGAATGAGAATGAGAAAAATGTACAGAGATGATTTATTATCCGTCCCTCATGCACAACCCTTATTTATTTTTAAATACTGTGGACAAAAGGAGTCAACATGTCATGCCACTATACACCTTGTTTTGATCGTGTATATTCAGAGGCAGTTCATTGGAAGGAGGACAGACCGGCCTCAGAAGAGCAGTCAGAAGTGATTGAGACCTGAAGACAGAACTGGACGTTCACTGTTTGACTCTAAGGCTACAGAAACATGATCATGATGTGTAGGGAAACAGTGAAGAAGAAGTTCACAAACCCTCCAATGAGTATCACACTGGGGGGGTCTAGTCACCCACACTATTTGTTGTTGTGTTTCTGCTGCTTTATTTGTGCACACAAATACAATGTCAATATCTGGCTCTCTCTGGTTTGGCAGATATAGGACATTCTTTGTAACTCATTTACTGTTGTTAGTCCGGTCAACTTATCTGATTAGATGTTAGCGGGCGATGAGAGCTGTGAGGACTCAACACACTGAGGAGCTGCACAGCTGCAGGCCTATTTGATGAATCATTTTATTCAGTGTCAACAATATTGTTTAATGGAGCTTCAAATTACAGGATAGGCAGGCTAATGTTGTTATGATAGCCAAATATTCATGTCAATTCCAATGCTACATTTATTATCTAAACAAGATGTAACACTCGAGTGCAACAACAAATAAGAATTGACATCAAGCAATAAGAGCAATTTGACAGCTTTATAGCAGCGTTTCCACAAATATGATGTCAGTAGTGTTGCTGTGTTGCTCATAATTGGAAATCCTGACAGTGCCAGGATCAGTGATGCTGGTGCCATGTTTTCACCCGACTGCACTTCTGTCCACAGCAGACGCTCCACCACCAGTAGAAGTTAAGGAGTCAGCTTATTTGATGTGATTAATGTCAGTAAGGAACAGTGTTGGGGTAGTTACTCAAAAATAGTAATGCCTTACTTTACTATATTACTCACTGCTGAAAGTAATTAGTTACATTACTAGTTACATTAGTCTGTATCATCACCTGAGATGCAGCACCACTCTGGTCCAGGTGGCTTGCTAAGGTGTTTGATGGCAGCCGCCCCCCGTTACCGGTATCTTGTTCAATATGTTTCAGAAAGATGGCGATTCCACCGTGGGGACGGGCAACACTTCCTCCAGGATGTACTCTGCAACAAGCCTGTTTCTCTGCTATGATTCTCTGACATTTCTGCTCTGTCTCCTCATCGATAAACTCTGAGTGTAGCGCAGCGAAAAGGGACGTTTGATTTATTTATCTGCCCGCCCGGTTATGCAGATAGTTGAAGACCTTAAAGTAATGCAGGTAACATTAACTTGTGCTTAGAACTGTAAAGTAATTACTGCTGTTATCAACAGTAACGCTACATTACTGCATTACAGGAAAATGTAATCTGATGAGTGTAACACGTTACTCTGGAGCATGCTACCCCCAACATTGGTAGGGAACAATGTTTAAGGACATTCTAAATGACAGGGTGGGATCTCTGGCTGTATGCCTCAGATGAAAACATGGCTCTGAGGATGTATTATTTGATTTGATTCTGCCAGTCATCAGTGTTCCTGCTCGTCGTGTCGGGGATGGTAGCTGAGCGAGCGTGTCTCTACATGAGCAGGCTTCACTGAGCACAGTTCACACTGTGGGGGGGGGGGGGGGGAGAAAGTGAGAGGAGAGAATAGCAGAGAGGAGGTGAACTACAGATCAGGATCAGATTCTAATCCGTCAATTAGGCTGAGTGAACCCCCCCCCATGTCTCTTTTCTTCTCTCTGTTCGACTAGCTCTGTGGAATGCAGGCTCTATCAATAGAACATGTCCCGGTGGGGGGGGGCAGATAATGATTGTATTATTTATATGAAAACATTTGGTAAGAGACAGCAAAGAGGACAGACTGTTACTAAAAGATCATCTGTAACTACCAGTAGTGGATAGTAACAAAGTACTTTTAAGTACTGTCGTTAAGTAAAACTTTGAGGTACTTCGCTTTTGACATTAGGCTACTTTATACTTTATTTTACTCCCCTACAGTTTGTAGGCAAATGTTGTGCTTTTCAGTCTACTTCACTTACGTACAGTTTTAGTTACTTTGCAGATTTAGGTTATTAATACAAAATATAAATCAACACACATTATACTATATTTAAAGTCATTCAAATAAACCCCACCTTTGCTAAGTGCACAATTGAAGTGGGGAACACATGAATGCACCAATGATTTTTATAGATTTTTATAAAATAATAAAAAAACATGTAATTAAAATACTGTAGCCATTATGCTTAATTTTAAGTATAGTTTGAATTGCAGGACTTTTACTTGTAACTGACTATTTTCACACTGCAGTAGTGATACTTTTAATTAACTTAATAACCTGAGTCCTTCTTCTACCTCTGGTAACTACTAGTATTGGTAATCTAGCACTTTGGCATCATTAGCTGTCTTTACTGTATCTTTTTACATCATTTGATTTGACAAAGAGGAGAGAGAGGGAACACAATAGCTCGAGGGCTGAAGAAGATGAGGATGAGAGCAGAGGATTTCAAATGTAATGGTGCAATGCAAAGCTCATGAGCAGGGAGAACAGTTAACCTCACATTGAGAGGTCTATGCTTTGTCTCATGTGTATATGAGAGTGGAACTAAAAGAGAAAGGTACATAGGCGGTAGAAAGTTAAAGAGAAGAGCACACATCTATTTGTCTGGAGTGACGTCTCATCAGCGCTGTGAAGCAGAAACCTCTGTGTTTCTGACAATACATGTTTCTGAAAGAAAGAACAGAGATTTAAAAAAAAGATCATGAACAAAGAAATCCTTTTTGAAGTCTTATTTATACAAAACAGGTAAGAGAAAGGAAGAGAAGCAGCCTTTTCCTTCTATTTAAATGCTAATACACTGACATTATCTCTCTCTCTCACCACACACACACACACACAGCACACACACACACACACACACACACACACAGCACTTGTAAGGTACACACTGCTCCACACACATATTACCATTTTCAAGCAAGAACATTCAGAACGCATCCACGTACACTCCGACACAAAAAAACAACACACACACACACACACACACACACATGTCTGGAAGTAGACTTCCATGTGAAGTGACAGCAGGGTCAGCGTTGGCCTTTTAACTGCTGACCCATTTGTCTGGATAAAGAGAAACACACACACGGCATAGCAGAATAAACACACACATTGATAAACAAAAGTACGATAATTACATTTAAAATAAGCACTGCTCCACTTGTCATCCAATCGCATTCCCAGCTTCAAACAGTTTGATGTTTAATAAATGCAATAGTTACACAACCAGAGAGAGAGTGTGTGGGTGTGTGTTGCAGATAGTGTGGTAAAAACTGCCTGCCTGGCCCCAGGGTGCATCACTTCATATTCAGTCCGCTCAATCGATCTTGACAACTAGACTTGGATGGAAACAAATGCAAACAATAGAGAGTCTTCTAAAGGGTGTGTGCGTGCGAGTGTGTGTACGTGCGAGTGTGTGTGTGTGCGTGCGTACGTGCGAGTGTGCGTGCGTGGGTAGAGCTGATGGATTATGCCGCTCCGGGGAGAGTGTGTACGATGGCCCTGAAGGGCAAGTCAAAACAGAATTTCAGGAAACACCACATACTGATACCGGTTAGTAAAAACCATGAATTAATGCTGTGACAAGTCTGCAGACAGACGGCAGGCGAACAACCTTTAAAATGCGTGTTTTCTGAATGGAGATCGGATCGATCAGGATAAACCAACCTGTAGCTGCTCTGTCCACACTCACAACAACGGCCTACAGACATAAATAAACCAGCGACTGTATTCACCATGACACCGACAGTCTGTGGTTTGTACTTGTACTTGTAACTTTTGTCTAGTTTCTGAACAGATATGAGGAGCTGTGAGCTCTGAAGGCTAACTGCTAACGGCTGATGTTTCGGGACATGTTGCGCTGTCTGGTGTTGACCAATCACGAAGCGTCATTTCTTGACTGTCAGCAAAAACAACCAATCACAGCAGTGCTTCTCTGGCTGGCTCTGTCCAATCACAAACAAGAAGTGTTCCCCCTAAAGGAATACCCTTTCTGTATAAGTTGAAATGCTGTAGCGTTTTCTCAAATGCTGTGGTGTTTCCTGAAATGCTGTTTTGACTTGCACTTCAGGGCCAACCGTAGTGTGTGTGTGTGTGTGTGTGTGTGTGTGTGTGTGTGTGTTTGTGTGTGTGTGTGTGTGTGTGTGTGTGTGTGTGTGTGTGTGTGTGTGTGTGTGTGTGTGTGTGTGTGTGTGTGTGTGTGTGTGTGTGTGTGTGTGTGTGTGTGTGTGTGTGTGTGTGTGTGTGTGTGTGTGTGTGTGTGTGTGTGCTCTATCTGCAGGTCCTCTCTCCAGCCTCTCTGAATTGTATGAGTGCGTTTGACCGATGTACAGATATTTTCAATTTAAAGCCCTGGCAGCTGATGATAGATCATGTTCAGCCGGAAGCAGAACGTCGCGCGTTAGGGCCAACGGCCACCAGAGGACCCTTAAACACTCATATACAAATGATATGTTCATGTGGTGATAATGTACTTTATTCATCTCAAAATGACTCGAGTGTTCAAATAAAAGAAATACTGAATGAATTGAACACTCTGCAATACAATCTCAATAAACTACTTGAATATATAGAAATATACTACAGACACATGTTTGCATTGGATTATAGATTACAATTCTAACATGGTGTAACACCGAAGAAAGAAAGAGTTTTAAAAAAGGTTGAAAGTAATATAGGTTTTTATTAGAAACTTTGCAAATCACGAAGCATCAAGTTCAAGGCTGTGAGTGGTTTGGACTCTTTAATCGAACAGGCATCAGGGAAATATGTATTTGTATTCATCTATTAGGTTTATTGTTGTTAAAAAATCGTAAGCAGTGTGAGTTATTTTTCAAGGGGGAGCCTTCTAAAAGCAATCCTGAGTGCCCCCCCCCCCTCTTCCCTCTGCTCCAATATGTCTCAGTTATCTGGCTGAGAGTGTTTAATGGGGCTGGTTTATGCAGTGCTGTGGCTGGGAGTGAGAGGGACCATGTCCTCTGTATAAATGTGTAATAATGGTTTGGTGTTTGGCGTGTGTTACACTAATCTCTTACCCTTGAACTACTGTCTACCTGCACAGCAATACATCTGTGTGTGAGAGAGTGACTGTAATAAATCACTTCCATGGTGTCTCTACTTCTACTACACTCATTATAGAGACAGAGGGGGAGAATACACACACGGAAGGAAAGAGTAACGGCAAGTCGGAAAGGGGAAGAAGTAAAGGGAGGGGTGGGGGGGGAGAGAATTGAGATTTAACGTGCATGAACCTCAGACGTGCTCGTTAACACACACCACACACACACACATACACTCACAGTGAGATGTAGCATCTGGAGACCGGAACCCTTCAGGTCAGGTGTTCCTCAGGGACTGACCCCGGCCCCGTCCTTCCATTTAGCTCTCCGACAATCCCACAAAATACTCGTCCGGGTTAATCCCAAACATGCATCTGTTCAGATGTGCAATCTGTGATATAATTGTGTGTCAAATACTATTCCTCTAAAAATACAAGTATGTGTTTTGACCAGTTTTGACCAATACTATTCCATTAGATTACAGTTTATTGATTTGTTAGAGCTATCATACCTTTTTATATTAAAATAACGCTCATCATACAGAGCACACAGAAAGAGAAACTGGACACAGCTTGTATTCACAGTCCCGAAGGCAACAGACTGATGGGCATGTGTCACATGTCAGCCTGATTCAGACAGCATGCAGCTCCAATCAGCATAATTATGACTGAGTGAAATATAGACGATTATTGTTCGTGGTGATCCACATATCACCATCTGCTCTGCGGCACACACACACCAAACCAACACACACACACACACACCGAGCAAACACACATAAACAAGCGTGAGGTGTGCACATGAACAGGACCATGCAATGCAGCAGCAGCTCTCCAAATACACACAGAAGCACTGAATGTACTGTATTTATTGTGTACACCCACACACAAACACAAACACACACTTGAAAACAGTGTGGTGGAAACACATGCACACACATTGAGAGATTAATGCTAACATTGACGGATGAGGGATGGATTTCATTTTGTTTGGTCAGTGGACACACCAACTTTACACAGAACAGAATTTGGCAAAAACACTAATCCAGCACACAGTCCTGTTCCTAATCTGTGTTTCACTTTTTTTCTTTTCAACTCACCCTATTTACAACATTCAAGATCGGTTCTGTTTGAAAGCTTGATTGATAATTACTGAACACAGAACAATGGTATTATATGCTGGTTTTAGATGCTAAACTGCTGATGTGTCAAATAGGCAAATAGGATGGAACGACACACACTGCACAGGATGTGGACATGATGGGCAAAGGGTAATGTTGCCAAAGCATCAGTGGATGTAGATTTGCAGATGTGTATTCATTCTGCTGAGAGTTGTTGCTAGAGTCAACACAGCATCTCTTGACTTTTCTTAATTTGTGTTTGATATGACATATTTACTGTGATTACACTGCAGTGTCTAGAGCAACCCTGTATCACGGCAAGACGTGAACATGTGACGATTTACCATGCTGGGAGACGTGAAGATTCACGATTTCGTCCCTTCAAACGTGACAGTTACACGGTATTGTTAACCCATGTTAACCAGTGGAGAAATAATACAATTCAATAACGTGCTTTATAACCACCAGGTGTCCCTTTATATCAGCTGTGCACCTTTATGGTGTAAATACAGCCTATCTACAATTGGATCAAATATAAAAGTCAGCCGAATTAGTGTTGATACTGCAAGGAGACGTATTGTGTGAAAAGAAATGTAAGATGTGTTTAATGGCTGATATATTTATGACCCACGTCACGTTTTCAGTTCTTCCTGTTTGTCTAGAAGTCTTCTCATCAGGGCTCTATAAATACAGAACTACGGCAGATATGTAATATTTAATGCAGCCGAACCGTGTATTACAATGCCGTTATGTGATGACTTTCAAAGAGAAAAGCAAGAACACTCGGAATAAAGTATTATTTTATTTTTCACATAAACACCAAATCCCAGCATGCATTGCGGCTAAACCATCCAATCATCGAGCTGAGGATCTTGCCTATGTCTGTTTCCGGTTCCACATCCACACACATCGATTTAATACATTAATGTAGCCTTTGTTTCTGCTAAAAGAGGTGTCGACCAGCTGGGCAACAAGAAATCGCTTGTAATCGAGTGTGACTATTACAAAATAAATCATTATGTCGGGGTAGCATTTGCTTGGTATTTCCGGTTATTTCTCCACTGGTTAACATGGGTTAACAATTACCGTGTAGCGTCACGTTTGAGGGGACGAAATCGTGACATCTTCACGTCTCCCAGCATGGTACATCGTCACATGTTCACGTCTTGCCGTGATACCGGGTTGGTCTAGAGACAGTTCGATGTATTGATATGTGTAGTGTGGCAGGGTTGGGAGGGTTCATTTCAAATGTAATCTGTAACCAATTACTAGTAAAATAATGTAATCAGTAATCTAATCTGACTAATTACTTTCTGTTACTGAGGATTACCTCAATATTAAATGCAATTCAACTCAATAAAAGAGAAAATAAATAACAATAAAATGGCTTTTATAAGTATTATTTCAGACAACGAACAATTCAATCAAATAAACTAAGATATTTAGTATAATGTGTTGTTTAGGAAAAGCTGCCGATGCCTATTCAAGCATTAGCCTATACACAAACAGTGAACACATGAGCCATACTACAGATTAAAATCATAAATACATCTGAGTTGACAGAAAATGCTCATTTTTAGTAACATTGTAATCCCGCAAGTAATCCCCTATTTTTAGTAAAGGTTATCTGATTACGTCTTTTTGTTACTTCCCAAGCCTGGTAGTGAGATGTCTGAAACACACAGACTGTGGCTTGTAGCTGTCCACATCCTTCACATGAGTCATTGCGTTTGCTCAGATGATCCATGGCCGGTGAACAGGTGTGGGCCGGGGGGGGGGGGATCCTCCACACTTTACTGCAGCCCGCAGCCTGTCTCCGCTTAATGGCTCCAATATGTTTACTGCTTCTTATTTACTCCCTGGTCAATATTATTCCAGGGATGTTAACATGCCATCTCATGCACTCTGCACAGGGAGCGTTATTTCACCTCCACTAGCACTGGTCTGACAGGAGAGATGGATCAGGACAGAGGGATGCTCACACACACACACACACACACACACACACACACACACACACACACACACACACACACAC